>NC_057419.1:127047624-127074869 GCF_019320065.1 Cervus canadensis | reverse complement strand
CATTCAGAAAACTAAGATCATGGCATCTGGTCCCATCATCTCATGGGAAATAGATGGGGAAACAGTGTCAGACTTAATTTTTGGGGGCTCCAAAATCACTGCAGATGGTGATTGCAGCCATGAAATTGAAAGATGCTTACTCCTTGGAAGGAAAGTTATGACCAACCTAGACAGCATATTAAAAAGCAGAGACATTACTTTGCCAACAAAGGTCTGTCTGGCCAAGGCTATGGTTTTTCCAGTGGTCATGTATGGATGTGAGAGTTGGACTGTAAAGAAAGCTGAGTGCTGAAGAATTGATGCTTTTGAACTGTGGTGTTGGAGAAGACTCTTGAGAGTCCCTTGGACTGCAAGGAGATCCAACCAGTCCATCCTGAAGGAGATCAGTCCTGGGTGTTCATTGGAAGGACTGATGCTGAAGCTGAAACTCTAATACTTTGGCCACCTGACGCAAAGAGTTGACTCATTGGAAAAGACCCTGATGCTGGGAGGGATTGGGGGCAGGAGGAGAAGGGGACGACAGAGGATGAGATGGCTGGATGGCATCACTGACTCGATGGGCATGAGTTTGAGTGGACTCCAGGAGTTGGTGATGGACAGGGAGGCCTGGCGTGCTGCGATTCATGGGGTTGCAAAGAGTCGGACATGACTGAGTGACTGAACTGAACTGAATCTTATATATGGACTATAGAACTACAGAAAAAGTAAAACTTACTGTTAGTTTTGTAAAAGAAACATACTTCTAAAGATTACTTAATAGAGAAAATAAGAAATGTATTTTAAATTACTTGTTATTCTCATTAAAATACAAAACCACATGGTTTTTATGAAGCAGGAATAAAAGAAAACTATAAGCATACTTTTGTGAGATCTTGATTAAGAAAAAAGAAAAACAAGGACATACAGCTAAAACTGATGAGGTAAAAAGTGATATAACCAGAGATCAAAATATAAACATTCTATTTGAAAATTCCAAAAACATCAATGTAGTGATGGCATCAAAATGATGAAATAGGAATTTTCTACCATCTTCCCCTCAAGGAACACTGACTTTGAAAATTAACTACAGAAGACTCAAAGAGTCCAGTGGAGAAGTACCAGCATACCACTGCAGCAAAGAAAATCCAATATTGGATGCATTACAGAGGGTAAGAGGAACAATTTCACTTTGCCCACACAGGTCCTTCCCCAAGAAATAACTTCTCAGCCTGTGATTTTTCCCCTGGGGAATACTGAAAATAGCTGAGTTAATGCCTAGTTTCTGAAGCTATGTAGAACACTGACAAAGAGACCCACCTTGCTTCTCACCCTTTACAGAATATTGAGGTGTTCTGCCTGACCGTGAGGTGGGCAGCAGCTGAGAATAACATCCACAGCTCCTGGAGGGCAAAGAGGTATGGATTCAGTTACCCATAACTTAGGCTCCATCAGTAATCCTGTCTATGGGCTGCTGAGGACATCTCAAATGTGGATCCCTCCAACTGGCCCACTGGTACTTCTGAAACTTCATGTGTCTCACCCATATAATCCACCCACTCCATGGCTAGCTTCCTGTGAATGTCTCCAAGGGTGGTCCAAGAGAGCCTTTGTAAATGTCTTGTAAGCATACTTAGAAAGCCAGCCCGACCCTGTGAGATTGGGAGAAAGCACACAAATTTGTATATTCAGCAGCACCTCAGGGAAAGCAAATAAAGACTGGCTCTGCTAGACTGAGATAAGACATACAATTTAAGAGTTCTTCCATAAGAAAGAACAGGAAGTATGGAGCAGGCATATTCATATGAAATTTCTGGGAAAGTCTCAGAATCCCTAAGAGGGCCAATGGAAGGTATTTCCGTCTCAAAGCCAGTCAGCAAAGACTGGTAACAACTGGAAAAGGTGACTGCTTATTCAAATGTGAAGATAATAATGCAAGACTTAAAGGAACAGGAAATTCAAGGAAATATGACACCAAAGAATACAATTTCCCAAGCCAACTACAAAGAAATGGAAATCTGAAAATTGTCCAGTAAAGCATTCAAAATAGTTGTTCTCAGGAAGTTCACTGAACTGCAAGAGAAAATGGAAAGACAATTCAATGAAACCAGGAAATGACTACTCACACAGACACAAAAAAATCAAGATTTACAGAGAGAGAGAAATAATGAAGAAGAACCAAACAGAAATCCTGGAGTTGAAGAATACAATGAATGAAATGAAAAATGCAACAGATTATATCAATAGCAGACTAGATCAAGCAGAAGTAACAATCTGTGAAATACAAGTTATTTGAAATTATGCAGTCAAAGGAGAAAAAAGAAAAGGAGTGAAAAAGAACAAATTCTACATAAAGTATTGTATACCATTGAGAGAAACAGTCTATGCATTATTAGAGGCCCGAAGAGAGGGGGAAGGAGCAGAAATCTTTTAAAGAAATAATAATGTCTGAGAACTTTCCTAATCTGGGGAGAGATTTGGACACCCAAATTCATGAAACTCATAGGTTCCCCCAAAATTTCACCTTGTAAAGGTCTTTTCAAAGACACGTTATAATAAAACTGTCCAAAAGCAAAGACAAAGAGCATTAAAGCATCAGGAGAAAAATATTCCTCAAATACAAAGGAATTCCAATATGGCTACCATTATGGTTTTCTCAGCAGAAATCTTGCAGGCCATGAGAGAGTAGAATGATATACTCAACATGCTGAAAGAAAAAAAAAAACCAACCCACTCACCAGGAATTCTTTACCTCAGAAAGTTATCTTTCAGAAACAAAGGAGAGATAGACTTTCCCAGACAAAAATTTAAGTTCATCACCACTAAATTTACCATAAGAGAAATGCTTATAAGTAGTCTTAAAACTGAAACAAAAGACCCTAATTAGTAACATGAGAACAGGAAAATATAAAACACATTGGGCAAAGGAAAGTTTATAGTTAAATTTAGGATAATTTGTTGATGGATACACAATGAAAATTATGACATTAGAAATATAAAATGGTGGGAAGGGAGTAAAAGAAAGTTTTTGCATGCATGATACTCAATGGTAAAATGTTAAAAGCCTTCCCTCTAAGATTAGGAACAAAGCAAGGTTGCCCACTCCCATCATTACTATTCAATATGATACTGGAAGTCCTAGCTTGAGCAATTAGGCAAGAAAAAGAAAATAATATACAAATTTGAAATAAATAAAATTGACTTTTTGCAGTTATGATCTTATATATAAAAAATTTTTAAACTCAGCAAAAGAAAAAAAACAACGACAACAAAAAAACCTTTTAGGACTAATCAGTAAATTCAGTCAAATTTCTGGATAAAATATCAACATACAAAATTCAGTTACATTTTTAGATACTAACAATGAGCTATCTGAAAAATGAAAGAAAACACACTATGTGCGATCTCACTTATATGTGGACTATTAAAAACCCAAACCCGTTATAGCGAACATATTGGTGGTTGTCAGATGCAGGAGGTGGCAGAGGGTGGGGACTGAAATGAGTGAAGGTGGTCAAAAGGTACTATCTGGTTATGAGATAAGTAAGTCCTGGGAATGTAACAATGTACAGCATGGTGAAAATAGTTAACAAATGCTTTACAGTAAGTCCCCTACATTCATGGGAATTCCGTTCTGGGAGCACATTCATAAGTCCAATTTGTCAGTCTAACAACATTAGCCTAGGTATCCAACTAACACAATCAGCTATATAGTACTGAACTGTAATAGGTTTATAACACTTTTCACACAAATAGTACATTAAAAATGCAAATAATAAAACATTTTTAATCATATAGTACAGTACCTTGGAAAGTGCAGTAATATAGTACAACAGCTAGCCAGCAGTATCAGCTACATCACTGCTGCTTTTACACTTGCTTCTGGACATCCTGGGCTTGAAATAAACATACTGTACTTCTGTACTCTACATAGTACTCCACAGTACACAAAAGCAGAATCACTTGCAAAGGATGCATATTCATGGAAATGTATGGCAGACATGTGAACTAACCTACATGATTGGACATGTGGATGCACTTTTGCATCTTTGAAAGTTTGCAACTTGAAGGTTCATATGCAGGGGACTTACAATATTGTATATTTGAAAGTTGCTAAAAGTAGATCTTAATCCTTATCACAGGAAAAAAATGTGTAATTATGTGTGATGATGAATGTTAGCTAAACTTGTTGCAGTAATCATATTGCAAAATATAAACATATCAAGTCATTATGGTGTACACCTAAAACTAATGTCAATTCTATCTCAATTTGAAAAAGAAAACAATCTCATTTACAATAGTACCAAAAACAATAAAACTAGTAGGAATACATTCAACTGAGAAGGTAAAAGAACTATACACAGAAAACTATAAAACACTGACTAAAAAGAATTAAAGACATACAAAACATGTAGAAAGATATCCCATGTTCACAGATTGGAATAATTAATATTGTTAATATGTCCTTAATATCCAATGTAGATTCAGTGCAATCCCTACCAAAGTTCAATGGAGTTTTTCCACAGAAATATAAAAATCTTAAAATGCATAAAGAACCACAAAAGACTATAAATAAAAAAAGCTGAGCACTGAAGAATTGATGCTTTTGAACTATGGCATTGGAGAAGACCCTTGAGAGTCCCTTGGACTGCAAGGAGATCCAACCAGTCCATCCTAAAGGAAATCAGTTCTGAATGTTCATTGGAAGGACTGATGCCAAAGCTCCAATATTTTGGCCACCTGATGCGAAGAACTGACTCATTGGAAAAGAACCTGATACTGGGAAAGATTGAAGGCAGGAGGAGAACGGGACGACAGAGGATGAGATGGTTGGATGGCACCGCCGACTCGATGGACATGAGTTTGAGTAAGCTTCAGGAGTTGGTGATGGATAGGGAAGCCTGTCTTTGCTGCAGTCCATGGGGTCACAAAGAGTTGGACAAAATGGAGCGACTGAACTACTAATCTTAAGAAACAAGAACAAAGCTGGAGGCATCACACTTTCATCACAAAGCTATAGTAATCAAAGCAACAAGGTGCTGGCATAAAGAGACACATAAACCAATGAAACAGAATCTAGAGTCCAGAAACACAACTGCACATACATAGTTGACGAATATTTGACAAGGAACCAAGAATATTCAATAGGAAAAGATATGTCTCTTCAATAAATAGTGCTGGGAAAACTGGAAATTCACATACAAATGACACTGGACTCCTATTTTACACCACTCAGAAAATTACCTCAAAATGTATTAAATATTTAAATATAAGACCTGAAATCATAAAACTTCTAGAAGAAAATATAGGGGAAAGTTTGGCATCAGTCTTAGTAAAAATAATTTTCATATGACACAAAAAAGGACAAGTAACAAAAGCAAAAATCAATGAGTGGGATTACATCAGACTGAAAAGCTTCTGCACAGCAAATGAAAGAGTCAACAAAGTAAAGAGCAACCTACAAACTCAGACAGTAAAGCGTCTGCCTACAATGCGGGAGACCTGGGTTCAATCCTTGGGTTGGGAAGATCCTCTGGAGAAGGAAAATGGCAACCCACTCCAGTACTCTTGCCTGGAACATCCCATGGACGGAGGACCATGGTAGGCTACAGACCATGGGGTCGCAAACAGTCAGACACGACTGAGCAATGTCACTTTCACTTTCACAGAATGGAAAAAAAGTATTTGCAAACCATTTATCTGACATAGAATTAATATCCAAAATATCAAAAGAAACTCTTACAACTCAACAGCAAAAAAGATTTAAAAAATCAGAAAACTGACAGAAGACCCGAATAAAACATCTTTCCAAAAAAGACATAAAATGAGCAACAAGTACATTAATAGATGCTGAACATCACTTTTCAGGGAAATGCAAATTAAAGCAATGGTATATTACCGCATACCTTTTAGAATGGCTATGATAAAAGGATAACAGGTATTAGTGAGAATGTTAAAAAAAAAAGGTAACCTCTGTGCACTATTAATAGGAATGCAAATTTGTACAGCTGTTACAGAAAATTGTATGGACCTTCCTCAAAAACTTGAGGACAGAACTAGCACATGATCCAGTAACACTACTCCTGCGTGTATATCCAAGGAAATGAAATCCAGATCCCAGAGATATCTGCATCCCCAAATACACTGCAGCATATTTCACAACAGCCAATACATGGCAACAATTTAAGTGTCCACCAATGGATGAGCGGATAAACAAGATGTTGTATGTATATGTACACATACACACATGATGAAATCATTTTCAGTCATAAAAAAGAAATCTTTCCATTTGCAACAACATTAATGGATCTTTGGACCCTGTAGGTTTTATGCTAATGAAATAAGTCAGACAAATAAAAATACTGTATGATCTCACTTATATGAGGAATCAAAATAAGCTGAACTCATAGAAACAAACAGTAGAATGCTAGTTCCCAGGGGCTGGGAGGGAATGGGTAGATGTTGGCCAAAGGGCAAAACTTCCTATTAAAAGATGAATGAGTTCTGGGGATCTAATGTAAAGCGTGGTGACTACAACAATACTGTGTTATAGACTTCAAAGTTTCTGAGAGAGTAAGTATCAAATGTTCTCCCATAAAAAGTTAATTATATAAGGTGATCTATATGTTAACTAACCTTATTACATACATGTACCTAAGTATGATATTATATACTTTTAAATTATATATGTTAATTATATCTCAATGAAGCTTGGGGGAAATGGGCATAAGTCCTTAACAGACACCTCACCAAAGAGTGTTTGTTTGCTTCACATACAGATGGCAAACAAATATATGAAAAGATGTTCCACATGAGATTTATTGCAGGGATACAAGGATTCTTCAATGTATGAAAATCAATATGATACACCATATACACAAATGAAGTATAAACATATCTCAATAGATGCAGAAAAAGCTTTTGACAAAATTCAATACCTATTTATGATCAAAACTCTCCAGAAAGTGGACACAGAAGGAGTCTACCTCAACATGAGCTTCCCTGGTGGCTCAGACGGTAAAGAATCTGCCTGCAATGTGTGAGAGCCAGGTTCAATCACTGGTCAGGAAGATCCCCTGGAGAAGGCAATAGCAACCCACTGCAATATTCTTGCCTGGAGAATCCCCATGGACAGAGGAGCCTGGCAGGCTACAGTCCATGGGGTCACAAAGAGTCGGACATGACTGAGGACTAACTTTCACACTTACAACTCAACATAATAAAGGCCGTATATGACAAGTCTACAGCAAACATCATTCTTAATGGTGAAAAGTTGAAAGCATTTCCTCTAAGATCAGGGACAAGACAAGGATGCCCACTTTTATTCAAAATAGTTTTGGAAGTCCTAGCTATGGCAATCAGGGAAGAAATAAAAAGAATCCAAATTGGGAAACAAGTAAAACTGTCACTGTTTGCAGATGACATGATACTATACATAGAAAATCCTAGAGATCCCACCAGAAAACTACTAAAGGTATTCAATGGATTTAGTAAAGTTGCAGGATACGAAATTAATACACAGAAATCTCTTGCATTCCTAAACACTAACAATGAAATAGAAGAGTGATTAAGGAAACAATCCCATTTACCATCACATCAAAAAGAGTAAAATACCTAGAAATAAACCTACTTAAGGAAGTTAAAGACGTACTCAGAAAACTGTAAGATACTAATAAAAGAATCAAAGATGACACAAAGAGATGGAGAGATATACCATGTTCTTGGAGTGAAAGGATCAATATTATAAAAGTGACTATACTACCCAAGCAAAGTACAGTTTCAATGCAATCCCTATCATATTTCCAATGGAATTTTTCACAGAATTAGACAAAATATTTTACAATTTGTATGGAAACACAAAAGATCCCAAATAGTGAAAGCAATCTTGAGAATGAAGAATGGGACCTGGAGGAATCAGGGACCCTGACTTCAGACAATACTATAAAGCTACAGTAACCAAAAGAGTGTGGTACTGGTACAAAAACAGAAATATAGATCAATGGAACAGGATAGGGTCCAGAGAAAAATCCACATACCTATGGTCAACTAATCTATGGCAAAGAAGGCAAGAATGTACAATGGAGAAAGAATAGTTTCCTTAATTACTGGTGCTGGGAAAACTGGACATCTACATGTGAAAGAATGAAATTACGACACTCCCTAACACGATACACAAAAATAAAAAAAGGAGATTAAAGACCTAAATGTAAGGCCAGATACCATAAAACTGTTAGAGGAAAACAGGCAGAACATTGACATAAATCGCAACAAGATCTTTTTTGACCCACCTCCTAGATTAATGAAAATACAAACAAAACTAAACAAATGGGACCTACCTAATTGAATTTAAAATCTTTTGCACAGCAAAGGAAACTATAAATGGACAACCACAGAATGGGAGAAAATATTTGCAAATGAAGTGACTGACAAGGGATTAATTTCCAAAATATACAAACAGGTCATGCAGCTCAATATCAAAGATAAAAGAACCCAATCAAAAAACAGGCGGAAGAACTAAATATACATTTATTTAAAGACATACAGATGGCCAATAACACATGAAAAGATGCTCAAAACACCACTAATTATTAGGGAAATGTGAATCAAAACAATAAATGTTGGAGAGGGTGTGGAGAAAAGGGAACCTTTCTACACTGTTGGTGGGAATGTAAATTGGTACATCTACTGTGGAGAAAAGTATGGAGGTTCCTTAAAAATTAAAAATAGAGCTACCATATGATCTAGCAATCCCACTCCTGGGCATGTACCTGAATAAAGCTATAATTCTAAAAGATACATGCACCCTTAATGTTCACGGCAGCAGTGTTTACAATAGCCAGGACATGGAAGCAACCTAAATGCCCATCACCAATGGAATGGATAAAGATGTGGTGTGTGTGTGTATATATATATATATATATATATACACACACACACATATTTTATATATATATATATACACACACACATATTATATATATAATATACATATATAATAGATTATATATATAATAGATAATATATATAATAGATATATAATAGAATATTACTCAGCCATAAAAAATGAAGCAATGCCATTTGCAGCAACATGGATGGACTTAGAGATTGTTATACTGAATGAATAAAGTCAGACAGAGAAGGACAAATATTATATGATATTACTTATATGTGGAATCTAAAAAAAAAGGTACAAGTGAACTTATTTACAAAATAGAAATAGAGTTACAGATGTAGAAAACAATCTCATGGTTACCAGTGTGTGTGTGTGAAAGTCGCTCAGTCGTGTCTGACTCTTTGCAACCCCACGCACTATACTGTCCATGGAATTCTCCAGGCCAGAATACTGGAATGGGTAGCCTTTCCTTTCTCCAGGGGATCTTCCCAACCCAGGCATCGAACCCAGATCTCCTGCATTGCAGGCAGATTCTTTACCAGCTGAGCCACCAGGGAAGCCCATGGTTACCAGTTCAGTTCATCGCTCAGTCACGTCCAATTCTTTGCGACCCCATGGACTACAGCACATCAGGCCTCCCTGTCCATCACCAACTCCCGGAGTTTACTCACATTCATGTCCATTGAGTTGGTGATGCCATCCCTGTCATCTCATCCCCTGTCATCCCCTTCTCCTCCCGCAATCAATCTTTCCCAGCATCAGGGTCTTTTCCAAAGAGTCAGTTCTTCGCATCAGGTGGACAACGTATTGGAGTTTCAGCTTCAGCTTCAGTCCTTCCAATGAACACCCAGGACTGATTTCCTTTAGGATGGACTGGTTGGATCTCCTTGCAGTCCAAGGGACTCTCAAGCTTCTTCTAGAACATCACAGTTCAAAAGCATCAATTCATCAGCGCTCAGGGTTTTTTTATAGTCCAACTCTCACATTCATACACATGGCTACTGGAAAAACCATAGCTTTAACTAGATGGACCTTTGTTCGCAAAGTAATTCCAGGACCCAGAGACTCCACAGAGACTGAGACAGAACTGTATTTGGGTGTCTCCTGAGGAGGTATGGGTCAGCAGTGGACTGCTGAGGCAGCAGGGACTCTGGGTGCAGCAGACCTGGGTATGGCATAAGCCCTCTTGGAGGAGGTCACCATTAACCCACCATAGAGTGGCCAGAACGTACACAGGACTGGGGAAACAGACTCTTGGAGGGAAGAAACAGAACCTTGCGCACATCAGGACCCAGGAGAAATGAGCAGTGACCCCACAAGAGACTGACCCAGACTTGCCCATGAGTGTCCAGGAGTCTCTGGCGGAGGCGTGGGTAGGCAGTGGCCTGCTGCAGGGTTGGGGGCACTGAGTGTGGCAGTGTGTGCATGGGACATTTTGAAGGGGGCCGCCATTATCTTCATTACCTCCACCATAGTTTGGTCTCAGGTCAAACAACAGGGAGGAAACACAGCCCTGCCCTTCAAAAGAAAATTGGATTAAACATTTACTGAGCATGGCCCTGCCCATCAGAACAAGACCCAGTGTCCCCCCATTAGTCTCTCCCATCATGAAGCTTCCATAAGCTTCTTATCCTTCTCCATCAGAGGGCAGACAGACTGAAAACCACAATCACAGAAAACTAACCAATCTGATCACATGGACCACAGCCTTGTCTAACTCAATGGTTACCAGAGGAAGGGACAAATTAGGAGATCAGGAATGACATAAACACACTACTATGTATAATGTAGATAACTAATAAAGACCTGATGTGTAGCTCAGGAAACTCTACTCAATACTCTGTAATGACCTATATGGGAAAAGAATCTAAAAAAGAGTGGATATATGTATATGTGTAACTGATTCACTTTGCTGTGTAGCAGAAAGTAACATAACATTGTAAATCAACTATACTCCAACAAAAATTCTATAAAAATCCTGTTGTTACTAAGAGGGAACTCTACAATTGGTGTCAAATACTTTAGTATAACAGTGCACCCAAACTTGAAAAACAAACAAAAGTAAAAACAGAAACAAACAAACAAAAAAACAAGAAATGATGCTCCACAGACTATGTTGTCAGAGAAATGCAAAATGAAAAAACAATGAAGCATCATTCTATACCTACTAGAACAGACAAAATCCAAAACTGACAACTCCAAATGCTGATGAGAATATGCAACAACAGAACTCTCATTCACTGCTGGTGGGAATGCAAAATGGTACAGCCACTTTGGAAGACTGTCTAATTTTGTAAGAAACTGCCAACATATTCTTATTGTTGATTGTACAATCAACAATACAGGCTTTTTTACCTACCAAAAAAACTGAAAATTTATGTCCACATAAAAGCTCGTGTTTTCATGTTTATAGCAGTTTTATTTATAATTGCCAAGACTTGGAAGCAACCAAGATGTCCTTCAGTAGGTGAGTGGATAAACAAACTTACATCTAAAACAATAAAATGTTATTCAGTGCTAAACAGAAATGAACTAACAAGCCATGAAAAAAATCACAAAGGAACTTAAATGCCATTACTAAGAGAAAAATATCAATATGAAAAGACTATGTACTGTATGATTCCAACTATATGACATTTTGAAAAAGGCAAAACTAGAGAGAAAGTAAACGATCAGTGTTTGCCAGGGATTGTGGGGATGGGATGGGGAAGAGAATAAATAGGTAGAGCACAGAGGGTTTTTAGGGCAATGAAAATACTTTGTGTGATACTACAGAGGTGGATAAATGTCATTATACATTTGCCCAAACCCAGAGATTATACAAAATCAAGAGTGAATTCTAGAGACTTTAATCAAGAAGGCAGAATAAGAGGATACAGAACCCACCTTTCCCGATGAATGCATCAAAAATACATCTACATATGGAATAATTCTCACTCACTGAAAACTAATTGGAAACTGGCAGAACGATCTCTGTAAAACCAAGGCTGTGAGAAAGATGTATGTTAAACAGGTAGAAAGGAAAGAAAAGTGATCAGGTTGGGAACCTGTGCCCCTGGGAGGAGACTTAGAGAAGAAGAGAAATTACACAGTGGAGACCTTCCCTGGGGAGTGAGCAGTTTAAGCTACATAATGGGCTCCATTCAACTTGTGTTGCAGCCCCACACTGGAGCAAGGGCATCCATGACAAGGAAACACTTGGCTGTGAGACACTGTAGTGGCTCAAATGCTAAGAGGTGTCTGAGGAGGCAGGGGGCAGCTATTACTGTCAACTGTGCAGGTGGAACACCAGAGTAAGACCAGATCTCTGATGTCAGCCAGATAGGACAGCCCATGCCTCAATCTTTGCTGAATACCCATACTGGCCCCTCTTTCTCCAGCATTGCTCGCTTCTTGGGCTAAGGGTGCTGGTGCTGGGAGTAGGAAGAATACACACTTAAAGTGAATTCAGCCAGCCTGCACTTGACCCTCAGGGTTTCTGCTCCAGCAACACAGGAACTGAACTCTCCTCAGTAGATGACAGCCACTGAGCAGAGATGAAGTCCCAGCCCACACTTGGCTCTGGCCCTATTCCTCCCTCTCCAGCCCCATATCCTATCAAGGTAATAGCTGCCAGCAAATCTTTAGAAAACAAATAACTTGCATTCACATAAAATTCAGCTCTCCCACCTAAGCCACTGGGCACATGCAGCCTCTATAGGGAAGCTCCCACATTAGGACATCCCTCCAAGACTGCCATAGGTAACTGTTTCATCTATTTTTCCTAGAGACAGATAAAGATAAGAAAAATGAGAAGACAGAAGAATTTGTCTCAATTGGAAGAGCAAGAGAAATGCAGTGAAAAAGAACTGTGCATGCTTGCTAAGTCACTTCAGTCATGTCCAACTCTTTGCAACCCTATGGACTATAGCCTGCCAGGCCCCTCTGTCCATGGGGATTCTCCAGGCAAGAATACTGGAGTGGGTTGCAATGCCCTCCTCCAAGGGATCTTCCTGACCCAGGGATCGAACCCAGGTCTCTTATGTCTCCTGCACTGGCAGCTAAGTTCTTTAGCACTAGTGCTACCTGGAAAGCCCGAAAAAAAAAAAAAAACAAATGAAAGAGAAATAAACAATTTATTAGATGAAGAATTCAAGGAAGTAGGAATGCTAACTGAATTAGGAAGAGAATAGATGAACACAGTGAGAATTTTAATAAGGAATTAGAAAATATAAAAAAGAACCAGTCAGAATTAAAAAATAAAATAACTGAAAGGAAAAAAAAAAAACTCACTTGAAGAAGTGAACATCAGGCTTGAAAAGTTTTCAGCTATAATTTCATTCTGTGAGGCCACTATTACCTGGATACCAACCAACCAAGCACAATACAAAAAAAGAAAATGACAGGGCAATATCTTTGATGAAAATAGACACAAAAATGCTCAACAAAATATTAGCAAATAGAATTCAACAATATATAAAAAAGATCATATGCCATGATCAAGTGGGAATTATTCCAGGGACACAAAGATAGTTTGATATTCATAAGTCAATGTGATATAACACATTAACAAAAGGAAGGATAAAAATTGTATGATCTCAATAGACACAGAAAAAGCATTTGACAAAACTCAACATCCCTTCGTTGTAAAAACTGTCAAAGTAGGCATAGTGGGAGCATATCTTAACATAATAAAGGCCATTTATGACAAACCCATAGCAAGCTTCATACTTAATGGTGAAAAGTTGAAAGCTTTTCTCTAAAATCAGGAACAAGAGAAGGATGCCCACTCTTGCCATTTCCATTTAACATAATATTAGAACGCCTAACCACAACAGACAAGAACAAGAAATAAAAAAGAGTCCAAATTGGAAGGGAAATAAAATTGTCACTATTTGCAGATGACATAACATTATACAGTAAGTCCCCTACATATGAACCATCAAGCTGTGAAATTTTCAAAGATGCAAACATTATAAATCTATTACAGTACAGTACTATATAGTCAATTGTGTTAGTTGTGTACCTGAGCTGACTTTGCTGGACTTACGAAAAAACTGGATTTATGAACACACTCTCAGACAGCAATTGTTCATATGTAGGGGGACTTACTATATAGACAATCCTAAAGTCTCCACGAAAAAAAACTATTAGAAGTAATAAATGTTTTAAGTAACATTACAGGACACAAGAGTAACATACAGAAACCTATTGCATTTATATATACTAACAATGGACTATCAGAAAGAGAACTTAAGGAAACAATTTATAATCACATCAAAGAGAATAAAATACCTAGGAAGAAACTTAGCCAAAGAGGTGAAAGACCTACACTCTGAAAAGCACAAAACTGATGAAGGAATTTGAAAATGATACAAAGAGATGAAAAGACAGCCTATATTCTTTGATTGAAAGAATATTCTTAAAATGTCCACAAGACTCTGAATTGCCAAAGCAATCTTTAAAACAAAAAGAATAAATCTGGAGATATTATGCTCCCTGACTTCAGACTATACTACAAAGCTACTATAATCAAAACAGCATAATACTGGCACAAAAAACAGACACATATATCAATAGGATAGAATAGAGTCCAGAAATAAATGCATGCGCTTATGGTTGGTTAATCTATGACAAAGGAGGCAAGACTAGACAATGAAGGAAAGACAGTCTCTTTAATAAACAGGAAAACTGAATACTACATGGGGAAAAAAAGAGATTAGAACATTTCCACACACCATAATAAAAAATAAGCTCAAAATGGATTAAAGATCTAAATGTTAGGCCTGAAGCCATAAGACTCCTGAAAAAGAACATAGAACATTCTTTGACATAAATGGGGTAGCAATACTTTTTGGGGTCACCTAAGGCAAAAGAAATAAAAGAAAAAAAAAACAAATGGGGGACCTAATTGAAAGCTTTGGAACAGCAAAGGAAACTGTCAACAAAATGAAAAGACAACCTAATGAGTGGGAGAAAATATTGGCAAATGATATAACCAATGTGTCACTCAGTCACTCAGCTGTGTCTGACTCTTTTTGGTCCCATGAACTATAGCCTGTCAGGCTCTTCTGTCCGTGGATTTCTAAGGCAAGAGTACTGAAGTGGACTGCCATATCCTTTTCCAGGTCATCTTCCCGACCCAAGGATTGAACCTATATCTCCTGCATCTCCTGCACTGGCAGGCGGATTCTTTACCACTGAGCTACCAGGGAAGCCTGATGACAATAAGGGCTTAATATCCAAAATTTATAAACAGCTCATACAACTCAATTTCAAAAAAATAAATTATCCAATTTTAAAAAGGCAGAAGATCAATATAGACATTTCCCCAAAGAAGACATACAGATGGTCAAGAGGCACATAAAAAGATGCTAAACATCACTAGTTATTAGGGAAATGCAAATCAAAATGACAATGAGATATCACCTCACACCTATCAAAATGACTATTATCAAAAAGTCTACAAATAACAAATGCCAGTGAGGATGTGGAGAAAAGGGAACCCTAGTACACTGTTCTCCAGTACTCTTGCCTGGAAAATCCCATGGACAGAGGAGCCTGGTGGGCTGCAGTCCATGGGGTCGCTAAGAGTCGGACACGACTGAGCGACTTCACTTTGACTTTTCACATTCATGCACTGGAGAAGGCAATGACAACCCACTCCACTGTTCTTGCCTGGAGAATCCCAGGGACGGGGGAGCCAGCTGGGCTGCCATCTATGGGGTCACACAGAGTTGGACACGACTGAAGCGACTTAGCAGCAGTAGCAGCAGCAGTACACTGTTGGTGGGAATGTAAATTGGTGCAGTTACTATGGAAAATAGTAGAACTATGGTTCAGTTCAGTCGCTCGGTCGTGTCTGATTCTTCACGACCCCATGAACCACAGCACGCCAGGCTTCTCTATCACCAACTCCCGGAGTCTACTCAAACTCATCTCCATTGAGTCAGTGATGCCATCCAATCATCTCATCCTCTGCCGTCCCCTTCTCCTCCCACCTTCAACCTTTCCCAGCATCAGCTTCTTTTCAAATGAGTCAGCTCTTCGCATCAGGTGGCCAAAGTATTGGAGTTTCAGCTTCAACAACAGTCCTTCCAATGAACACTCACGACTGATTTCCTTTAGGATGGACTGGTTTGATCTCCTTGCAGCCCAAGGGACTCTCGAGTCTTTTCCAACACCACAGTTCAAAAACATCAGTTCTTTGGCACTCAACTTTCTTTATAGTCCAACTCTCACATCCATACATGACTACTGGAAAAACCATAGCCTTGACTAGACGGACCTTTGTTGGCAAAGTAATGTCTCTGCTTTTTAATATGCTGTCTAGGTTGGTCATAAGTTTCCTTCCAAAGTGTAAGTGTCTTTGAATTTCATAGCTGCAGTCACCATCTGCAGTGATTTTGGAGCCCCAAAAAATAAAGTCAGCCACTGTTTCCACTGTTTCCCCATCTATTTGCCATGAAGTGAAGGGACCGGATGCTATGATCTTAGTTTACTGAATTTTGAGCTTTAAGCCAACTGTTTTACTCTCCTCTTTCACTTTCATAAAGAGGCTCTTTAGTAGTTCTTCACTTTCTGCCATGAGGGTGGTGTCATCTGCATATCTGAGGTTATTGATATTTCTCCCAGCAATCTTGATTCCAGCTTGTGCTTCCTCCAGCCCAGCATTTCTCATGATGTATTCTGCATATAAGTTAAATAAGCAGGGTGACAATATACAGCTTTGATGTACTCATTTTCCTATTTGGAACCAGTCTGTTGTCCCATGTCCAGTTCTAACTGTTGCTTCCTGACCTGCATACAGATTTCTCAGGAGGCAGGTCAGGTGGTCTGGTATTCCCATCTCTTTCAGAATTTTCCACAGTTTATTGTGATCCACACAGTCAAAGGCTTTGGCATAGTCAATAAAGCAGAAATAGATGTTTTTCTGGAACTCTTTTGCTTTTTCAATGATCCAGTGGATGTTGGCAATTTGATCTCTGGTTCCTCTGCCTTTTTTAAACCAGCTTGAACATCTAGAAGTTCACGGTTCACGTACTGTTGAAACCTGGCTTGGAGAATTTTGAGCATTACTTTGCTAGCGTGTGAGATGAGTGCAACTGTACGGTACTTTGAGCATTCTTTGGCATTGACTTTCTTTGGGATTGGAATGAAAACTGACCTTTTCCAGTCCTGTGGCCACTGCTGAGTTTTCCAAAGTTGCTGGCATATTGAGTGCAGCACTTTCACAGCATCATCTTTCAGGATTTGAAGTAGCTCAACTGGAATTCCATCACCTCCACTACCTTTGTTGGTAGTGATGCTTCTTCCTAAGGCCCATTTGACTTCACATTACAGGATGTCTGGCTCTAGGTGAGAGATCACACCATCGTGATTATCTGGGTTGTGAAGATCTTTTTTGTACAGTTCTTCTGTGTATTCTTGCCACCTCCTCTTAATATCTTCTGCTTCTGTTAGGTCCCTACCATTTCTGTCCTTTATTGAGCCCATCTTTGCATCAAATGTTCCCATGGTATCTCTAATTTTCTTGAAGAGATCTCTAGTCTTTCCCATTCTGTTGTTTTCCTCTATTTCTTTGCACTGATCACTGAGGAAGGCTTTCTTATCTCTCCCTGCTATTCTTTGGCACTCTGCATTCAAATGGGTATATCTTTCCTTTTCTCCTTTGCTTTTCGCTTCCCTTCTTTTCACAGCTACTTGTAAGGCCTCCTCAGACAGCCATTTTGCTTTTTTGCATTTCTTTTTCTTGGGAATGGTCTTGATTCCTGTCTCCTGTACAATGTCACAAACCTCTGTCCATAGTTCATCAGGCACTCTGTCTATCAGATCTAGTCCCTTAAATCTATTTCTCACTTCCACTGTATAGTCATAAGGGATTCAATTTAGGTCATACCTGAATGGTCTAGAGGTTTTCTCCACTTTCTTCAATTTCAGTCTGAATTTGGCAATAAGGAGTACATCATCCGAGCCACAGACAGCTCCCGGTCTTGTTCTTGCTGACTGTATAGAGCTTCTCCACCTTTGGCTGCAAAGAATATAATCAATCTGATTTCAGTGTTGACCATCTAGTGATGTCCATGTGTAGAGTCTTCTATTGTATTACTCAGCCACACACACACACACACAAAGAATTCTGCCATTTGCAACAATGTGGATGAATCTGGAGAGTATTATGTTTAGTGAAATAAGTCAGAGAAAAAGAAATACTCTTAGGTTATCATTCATATGTGGAATCCACAAAAATAAATGTGTATAACAAAACCCAGACAGACACACAGATATGGAGGAAAAACTACTGGTTACCAGCAGGGAGAGGAATGAGGAAGGGGTGAGATAGGAATACGGGATTTCGAAATACAAACTATATTCCAGTAGTCATATACGGATGTGAGAGGTAGACAATAAAAAAGGCTGAGCACCAAAGAACTGATGCTTTTGAACTGTGGTGCTGGAGAAGACTTGAGAGTCCCTTGGACTACAAGGAGATCAGACCAGTCAATCCTATAGGAAATCAACTCTGAATATTCATTGGAAAGACTGAAGCTGAAGCTCCAATACTTCAGCCACCTGATGTGAAGAGTTGATTCAATAGAAAAGACCCTGATGTTAGGAAAGATTGAAGACCAAAGGAGAAGGGCTTAGCAGAGGATGAGATGTTTAGATAGCATCACCGACTCGGTGGGCATGAATTTGAGCAAACTCTGGGAGATAGTGGAGGACAGAGGAGCCTGGCATACTACAGTCCATGGGGTCACAAAGAGTAGGACACAACTTAGCAACTGAACAAGTTATAAAGTAAGTATGCAACAAAGATATATTGTGTAGCACAGAGAAATGTAGACATTATTTTGAAATGACTTTAAAAACAGTATTGTTGTTTTTGTTCAGTCGTTCAGTCATGTTTGACTCTTTGTAACCCCATGGACTGCAGCATGCCAGGTTTCCCTGCTCAATATTTTTATAGACTATAAAAATTGTATAGTCTATAAAAATTTTGAATCACTATGTTGTACACCTGAAACTAATATTGTAAATCAATTATATGTCCATTAAAAGTCAGGGGAAAAAATCCAAACCAAAAAAAATCATTATCTTGTATACTTTAAATGTATACAGTGCTGTATATCAATTATATCTCAATGAAACTGGAAGAGAAAATAGAGTGAATTCTAGTGTCAACCATGGACTCTGGGTGAATATAATGTGTAACTATAGACTTATCAATTGTAACAAGTATACCCCTCTGTTCTGAGACATAATGGGAAAGGCTGTATAGGTATGGAATAGGACAGATATATCTTTGCACTTTCCCATCTATTTTGCTGTGAACCTAAAAGTTCTCTACAAAAGTAGTCTCTAATAAAAATAATACAAATATGAATGTTGAAAAAATTAAAATGAATAATTTTCTAAAAGATTGGATTCACATAGCTAGCAGAAGGTTAGGATCAAGAGAATCAATAACCACAGGATCAACCCAAGAGGATCAATAACCATAGGAAAAAAATGACAACGTTGTCAAACAACTATCAAAGAGGTTTCGAAGCACAGACGGATCTATAAATATTAAAGTAGCATTTAATTTCCATAGCAATTATTTCAGACCATAGATGTAAAGGGAAGTTTCTCGCACTTCCCTGGTGGTCCATTGGTTAGGATTCAGCTCCCAATGAATGCAGGGGACACGGGTTCGCTCCCTGATCCAGAAAACTCCCACATGCTGCAGGACAACCGAACTCATGGGCTGCAACGCATGCTGCAACTACTAACGCCCACTCACCCTAGAGCCTGTGCTTTGCAACAAGAGAAGCCACCATGATGAGAAGCTGCATCGTAACTAAGAGTAGCCTCCAGCTCACCACTAGAGAAAACCCATGCACAGCAATAAAGACCCAGACCAGCCAGAATAAAATTTTTAAATAAAGGAAAGTTTCTCAAAATGATTTCACTGAAATTTAGATACCTTGATAACAAAATTTAACAAATATTGGAAAAATAGTACAAAACAACTGCACGTATTAATATATATGAAAATACTATAAACTACTAGCAAATAATATCTCTGACTTGTATTTATGCAATGAATGCAGATGTGGTTTATTATTAGGCATACTTAATGAATTACAATGCCACTAAGATAGCAGAAAAAGCAACATAAAAATTTATATAGCTGCTCAAAAGGCATTTGATAGAATTCAATACCCATTCCAAACTTAAATATTCTGAAAGTTTTGAATAATAAGTTGCCAAAAAACAAACACAAAATTATTGGAAAGGAAATAAATTATCACTATTTATAGATAATGACTACTTAGATAACTAGAGAATCATCTGAATAAATATGAGATGTACCAAGAGCTACTCTAAATGCTAGAAATAGTCATAAGACATAGTGAGGAAAATTCCATTCCTTCTAATATGAACATTAATGCTTTTCATATGTATGAAATCCCACTATACATACATAATTAACTCTATATATGAGTATGTATATACATATATATAAATTAAAACTAAGGCATAAAATTACAAGAAAAGTGCAATGGCTACATAAGAAAATCTTAAAATTTTTCCTAAAGGAGATAGAAGCTTACTTTAATATAAGTTCTTTGATAGGAGGAATAAATGCAGACAGAATTGCAAATTTTCCAAAATTTAACATATGTATTCAAAGTATAAATAGATTCTTTTTCTTATTTCAAGAAGCAATTCATTTATAAGAATAAATTGCAAAACAAACAAACAAAAAACCAGTTTAGGGGAAAAAAGGGTACCAGATGCTAAATGTACTTTAAAAGAAATAATTATTAGAATATGTCATACTGACACATCATTTAATGAATATAAAAGAATGGAGTTTCCCAAAATTGTTACAGTTGGATGTGTATAGGAGTATGATGTTGAAGAGATACAGTCATCTTTAACATCAGTAATCCATATCTGAAAATCAGATATGCTGTATAAAAACACTAACCATGAACTGCAATATTTCTAATTCTTTAAATGGGAAAAAATTATAGCATAATATACTTTACGTAAAACCCTCAATTTCTTAAAACAAGACTATAACCCTGTAAAACTATGATATAAAAATGCATAAAACATTAATTCCTAATCACCAAAATAATTTACATGATTGATAAAAAAGCATTGCACTTTATTTAGTAATATGGCCTCTGAATTGCCTTTGAATTAATATTTAACTCCAGTAGGAGTGTAGGGGCTGAGGCCCAAGCACAAAAACCCCACCTGATCTTATAGTTTAAAAAGTCCTTGCAAATATATGTGCATACACACACACACACACATACACCAGACACATTAAAATTTAATATAATAAAATCATAAAAAGTAGAATAAAAAGTACAAATATATCTGATTCAACATAAGAAACATTTTGTAAAAACATAAAAGCACTGAAAGAAGACATAAAGGGAATGATTCATATACTTGAGTATATTGAAAACAATAAACTTTTATGCACTAAAGCTCCATAAAGTGAAAGGCAAATCAGAGCCTGGAAAAATTATGTTTGCTACATACATTACACATAAAGGGTTAACATTATATGTAAAGAATTTCTGGTAAACAATAAGTCAAAAATGAATACCTCAAAAGAAATTTGGACAAAAAATATGAATAGAACATTCATAAATACAAAAGGCAAATAAACATGGAAAAGTATCTAAACTTATCTAAAACATAAGTTATATCCAGACACCAGTGAATCCAGACACCTATGAATCTTACAAATGTGTAAAAGCATGTTGGTAGCCAGTGTTGATGCTAGGAAGGAATGAATAGACTTTACATACTGCTTTAGAGGATAAACTTAAAATCCTTCTGCAGGGAAATTTGTCAGTATTAATCAAAAGCCTTAAAATTTGCATAATCTCTAATCTAAAATCTCTCTGAAAACTTATCCTTTAAGGCAATCTGGCAATATTTATCAAAAGCCTTAACAAGGTACATAAACATTGACTAAAATCACTTTTATATAAATATACACTGAGATTTACGGACAAAGGTGTTACTCAAATATTTCTAAATGTAGGAAAAAAGAATTGAGCCAGTTTTTCAATCAGGAATTGATTAAATAATGTTTCTATGCTACATGCTCCTAAGGAACCTTTAAAAATCCCGTTCTCAGAAGATATTTAAGGATTTGGGGGGAAATGTGCTTTATAGCATGTTAAGTAAAATACCACCATATAGATTTATATAATGTTCCAATTCTGTAACATTTGTATACATATTGAACATATATTTCTGTGTATCTGGGGAAATAAATCTCCATATCAAGTTATATAGTTCTAAGGGCATAAAATGAGAAGGGAATACACCAAAATATTAACAATGTTCATTTCCAGGTGGTAGCAATATAGTCAATTTTTAGTTTATTGTTTGTATATGACTTCTATAATGCATAAACAATTGAATGACATCACATTAACCAAAAACATCTGAATGGTGAGCATGGACAATCAGTGAATTATTTATAAGATTCAAAGTACTGTAACTTCCTTGGACATCTTTATGATCGTTTTGTTTCTATGTTGATATGGCTGCTCAGTCCCCTTTATGCTTGACTTTTTTTTTTTTTTCCTGTGCTATACTGATGTATTGAGTTTACACTTATTCCTTACTGGTCTTGGAGAATTTCTATCTCAGGACATGGAGCGATGGAATTATCCAAATATAGTTGATCGTGTTCCGTCAACACCCTAACATGTCTGGGACGAGAGTATAGCAGAGGGAATTTTGCTGTCTCCATATAGACTCAAACTGCAATCCTGTACAAAACCCAATGGTAATCACCTTATTTTTACTTGATACCTTATGAGTATAAAAAAAGCTCAATGATGTATGTTCATTAACTGTGTTCCAGGTAAACAAGATTTTTTTTTCCCCCCTCAACTTTGCCACTTTCTTTGGCTCTTTTCGACTTAGTGGCTCTATTTGATTTTGAAGGCCAGGCCATTGGTTCTGCTCTAATTTCACTGGAACTTAATGATCCAGTTCTATTCCTTCCGTCACTGCTGTGAACTTAGTTTTATCTATTATGCTGTCAGCTAAGGCCTCGTGTCATCTCCTCTGCTTGATTCTCTGAACAATAACGATTCCAACACCTTTGTTTATTAAAAGAGGAAAGATAAAGCCCTCGCCATCTATGGTCTATGTTTGTATATATGAAAAATTTAATTGTGTTTTTCCCAATGAAAAGGTTTCTTTTCACCTCTCTAATGTTTCTTGTTTTTCTTCTCCTTGAGTGAAATGGTTTGAAGCTTTCTCCCTCCCACCTGATCAATAGCTTAGCTGGGTGTTATATAAAATAAAGTTTGCATTCGATTGTTTCCATAGCAATCATCACACATAGGATTAGATATAAAACTGCTTTCTGATAAAGGGCTTAGGGTTGCCAAACGAAGCTCTTTCTAGTACAAAACTTTAAAAAACACGTTTAAGCAGAATTTAGTGATACTCAAGTATAGTGAAAGCTCACCTTACACTGTCAAAATGCAAATAAACTTAAGGGTATCCATATTTTAATACTTAAACCTTTTAACCTAAGAAAGAGTCCATAGCTTAGCAGATGAAGTTGCCTCCTACTTCACAGTGAAGATTGAGGCCGTCTACCATGTGCTCCTAAAAATTGCCTTGCTTCCATTTTATATTCTCTATCTCTACATATCCTTTCCTCTTCCCTCAGAGCTTGAAAGAAGTGTCCTTCTTACATTATAACCTTCTTGCTGTGCTCTTGTCCCCATCTCTTCCTGTCTTTCTGGGACCTTATTTTATCAATCACCTCCATCTTCAATACCTCCATTGATTCCTTCCCCTTAACCAAGAGACATAGGCAAATCTTCCTCTATGCTATAAAACTGTTCTTTATCTACGCTTCTTTTTCAAGTCACAGTTCTCTCTCTCTCTAAATTAATTTTTATTGGAGGACTTCCCTGGTGGCACAATGGATAGGAATCTGCCTGCCAATGCAAGGAACACGGGTTTGCCACAACTAGAGAAAAGCCAGCGCAGCAAAGACATGGTGCAGTCATAAATAAATAATTTATTGGAGTATAGTTGATTCACAATGCTGTGTTAGCTTCAGCTGTACAAAGTGAATCAGTTATACATATACATATATACATTCTTTTTATTAGCATCTATTCATATAGAGGTCATTACAGAGTATTGAGTATGGTTCCTTGTGCTACATGGTCCAGTTCTACGGTACAGCTCTATCTTTCTAATCCTTCTTTTTTCATTTGTGGTCTATATTTTCTCACCTTACATCCCTCTAGTAACTTGCAATCTAGCATCTAACCTCACCGATTTACTCTTGACAGAAATGATCTTCTAATTAATAAATCCAGCAACCTCTTCTGTCCTTTTTTTGCTTGACCTCTTGACAGCTGTCAGCATAGATGACTACCTCCATCTCTCCTGCTTCTGAGACACTTAATGCTCCTTTTCTGCATCCTGACTATATCTTTTCAGTGTCCTTCTGTTTTCACTTTTACTGTCCACTATTATAGGCATTTTTAAGTGGCAATTTTTTGCAGCCTTCTCTTCCCATTCCACCACTTCTCCACATCTTTTTCCTCCCATCGCTTCAGAACTGCCATCATCTATCTTTTTACCCTTGATCTCTCCGCTGCGTTTCAGGTCAGCATATTCAAATGCCAGGAAATACATAGGTCTATCCATGTATCCCAGAGGCTCCTCAAACTCAATATGTACATCCCTGAATTCATCTTCCACCCACTCACCCCATACAAACTTGCTTTTCTTTCTTATTTTCCTTTTCTAATTTTGTGCCATTATCATCCTGCAGGCACTCAAGCTAAAATCCTTGAGAACTTTTAACTTTCCCTCACCCATACCCCTCCCCTTTATATATCCAATCAGTGAAAGAACAAAACAAAAAAAGTGCTAATTCTACCATGGAAGCAAGTCTTGTCTCTATCGTGTTCTATTATCGTGTTCTTTCTACTTCCAATTAGGTAGTTCAGATCATTATCTCCCGCTTTGACTACTTAAAAATTATCCTAACATTCTGTTTTCTGATTCTCTCCTTCCTTCAATACATCCGATAAACCTCATCCAGACTTACCTAAAGCAAATTAAGCATTCATTTATACAAAATATTTATTGAATGCCCATTATCTCCAGTATTTATAAAACTGCACAAGTCTCAGGGACATTATTTGTATTGTAGGGTATGTGAATGCCACCCACTGAAATCACGCAGGTTATTAACCCCAGGGCTGTAGACTGCAGCCCTAATTATATTCTGGACAATACTCTGGTTACTAGGGGCATAGTAGTGAACTAAACAGAAAAGAATCCCTGCTCTCCTGGAGTTCTCAAGCTATTGACGGGAGACAGACAATAATAAGCCATGGCACAGATCTGATCATGTCCATTCTAAGCTCAAAATCTTCAATCTTTCCTCGTTAAAAAAAAAAAAGGAAAAAAAACCAAAAACTTCTCTTTATGATACTGGAGTTATTCCAGTGTCCAGCTATTTTTCCTATCTTCTTTTTGTCTGAGATTTCCTACAATCTAGCCATGCCAAACCACTTCAACCTATTCTTCAAAATATGCTTTTTACTACACTGCTGTCTTTCTTCCCACCTTAAATATGTTTCTACTCCAACGCTGTTTAAGTTCTAGCCATTTTATTTTTTTTTTGCTTTTTTCATTTATTTTTATTAATTCTAGCCATTTTAAAAGCCTACCTCAAATGTTACCCTTTCTAAAACTGCCCACTCAAGATCTTCATAATTAATTTCTTCTATCCTTTCAATGAGCAAAAGTGAAGTCACTCAGTCGTGTCTGACTCTTTGTGACCCCATGGACTATGGCCCATCAGGCACCTCCATCCATGGGATTTTCCAGGCAAGAATACTGGAGTGGGTTGCCATTTCCTTCTCCAGGGGATCGTCCCAACCCAGGGATTGACCTGGGTCTCCCACACTGCAGGCAGACTCTACTGTCTGAGCCACCAGAGGCTTCCAATGAGCAGCTGCATTGTTAAAAAAAAAACAAAAACACCACAGGCTTAGAATCAGATAGCTCCAGATTTAAATCCTAATTGTTCCAATAATCTGCTGTGATCTTAAAAGTTACTAGATGTCTTTCTCATTTTCCTGATGTGTAAAATGATAGGCTTAATACATACTTTGCAGAATTGTTATAAAACTTAACTCATAGCAAGTGTCCAGTAGTACTAAGCGTCTAGCAGGCACTCAAACGATAGCTATTAAAATGCTACTGATTGTAGGTTTAAATTATTCATTTTCTATTTACGAATTACACAATCTTGAGCTAAATTTTCAACCTTGAAATGCCCGTTTCCTCCTATGTAAAATAGAGATAATCAAAACAGTCTCAGGGTTGTTTTGAGAGTAGAAAAAGTTCAAGTAGAGTGCCTGGCCCAAAAGAAAGACTGAAAAGGATGTGTTTCTACTTACCAAACTCTGACTTCAATCCACGGGCTGCATGTGCTCACACACATGAACATGCCCCGCTCAGGTCTATTTCTCCCAGTAGATTATAGACTCCTTGAGCCAAGTATTGTGTTTTTACTCACCCTTCTATTGTCCTCACTACTTTTCACAGTCCCTACCAATTGGCTAGTACTGAACTGCTATTTGCTACATTTTCAACTCCCCTCTTATTTCTTTCTGAAGTTACATAACAGGGCATACATACTGGGTTGGCCAAAAAGTAGACTGGGGTTTTTCTGTAACATTGTATGGAAAAATCCAAACACGCTTTTTGGCCAACCCAATATTTTTCTACAACACTAATCACAATCTTCTTCACTGTGCCCTTGTCACATCTGTCCCACCATCTCTTTCTCCCCTCACCACTACCAAGTCGGTTATAAGATGCTTGAGTGATACCACTCTTCTCTGTCACCCTGAAAGGAGTCTTGGGACTGGCCATTTATGTAGTAGAAACTAATCATCTTGGTTAATTTGAATTAAATCCACTTTACCTGTACCATTAAAAAAAAAAAACCTCTAAATGAGAGCTTTAGCTTGGGTTAAACATAAGAAGTACAAGTTTATCAGACAAACAGACATTATTCAGAGTGGCTGGAAATGATCAATTGCTTGGGCCCACAGATGCCAAGCATCTGTGTGATAAGTGAGGCATTTCTTAACGCTCAGATATATTTCAACCACAGAAATGAATGTTCATGACAATTTTCCCAAGCAAGGCCCTGCTGATTCTTTCGACTTTGTCCATTGTATCTGTATTTTGATAAAGTGATCTATTACTTGTTGCAACCTCATTAAGATATTCTGAGAACAAATTCATCTTACCAAGATGTCAATTCTAAGATAAGAAACCACAGTTAAAATTTGATTATGCTACA